>NC_068363.1:75617201-75624701 GCF_020536995.1 Dreissena polymorpha | reverse complement strand
TTTCATAGGTTTACATACGGGCAGGAATAATGTGAACACACCTTTAAGCACTTTATTTGTTCAATATCTCAAGTTATTGAAATGCTTCAGCAACAATCTTTACAAAATAAAAGTTTTTCTTGTAGTTTATGCCGATATCTTAAGGTTTAAAAATAAATCCTTGAATATGTCTGAAATCGGTAAGAAAATTTCACGTTGCGTGAAACATGACCGTGCAGAATGAATTGTTTAACAAGATCAAAGGCTTAATAAATAAAGTAATTCTGATACATTTCACAATGCCATAAGCAGCATAAAAACTGTCTTTTATTCAGAAGTTAAAATTCTTAAGAAAAATTGTCTTGAACAGTTATTTGAAAAATGCACCACTTACCGATGTATTAACATCCATTCACGTTTAATTGGGAAACACACAAAGTAACTTGATCCTGCACCCTGGATTTATCAATAATAGTAATGCCCTTATTTATTGGAAAATATTTGAATGGTCGACATCGACTCTTCGTGAGATCTACTAGCTTTCTCAATAAAGGCATCCGTTGTGTGGACCATTTAGTTTCATGTTCATTTAAGGTTCATGGGGGGGATAAAATTCATTAAAAATTCGCTTTGGTTTTTCTTCATTCAATGTGGTACAATATGGTCAAACTATATATCATTTTAAAGCTAAAGACGGATAGAATAACATAAACACATTTTTGACATTCAATATTTGTGTGCTTTATTCATATTTTGGTTTAAAACCAATACATTTTTACACTAATTTACAAAATCTCAATCTAAAGTTAGGAAGGATATGCACTACCTTAAGTTGAATAAATACAAAGCTATATACATATACAAGGTCAAGTTAGCAACATTTCACAGAAAATTATTGCGATAAAACAACAAATGAGTTTTTATTCAACTGCCTATTTTGGATAAATTTCCTAAACAAAGTTCTAAAAATAACTAAAACGTAACTACTTTTTAAAAATCCAGGTATGGTGGATAGTAAGAGTCACAATTCTTCTTCAAAGGCTTAACAATTTTGTTATTTACCTCTCAACCAAATTGCAAATTTAAACCATCTAAAATTGAAATAGATTGCAGACGACATATAAAATTGTAAAGAATTATAAAGAAATTGGCAAACCGATTGATTTTATATTTCGATTACTTCTACCCATTTTGAAAGCGTGGCCCTTTCTGTGCTCCGTAGAAAAACGTGCAAAACAAATCGGTCGAAACCACGTGCAGTAGTGAGAAAACCGGGTATGTGTATACACATACCTGAGAAAACACAAACATATTTTGACAGTTGGTTCGCAACTAGTAAAACAACTATTAACATTAATCAGCAAGAGATCGCACTCAATAACAGAAATGACCACGTAGAGATATCATCACTTACCCTATTTCAAATATTTTCCAGCTGAAAATTGTCCCCCACACGTCTTTTTTAGTTTATTTGTATTGTTTTTTCTGGAGCCGAAGTGCATCTCACATAATATCCATCTAACTTCCGTTGTTTTCACTTTCGTTATTAAAAACTTTGTTTAAAAGAATTATTTCTCCTTTTAGATTGTTAAAGCGATGTGTTATTATATATTATCAATAGAATAGTATACCGTGATGAATTTAACGGAGTTACGTATCGATCTTTCTGTCAGTCTGTAAGCGTACTATTTTATGCGCAATAATATAAGTATGGTGATTCGACAACAATTGTAAACATTGGTGAAATGCTTCTTACATAGTTATTCTTTTGAGTGTTTATGAGGTCTGATCGTGCAGTTTGCAAACATCAACGGAAAGATTACAATCCAATGCATTTGTCATCGTCAACCGTTTGGAATGTCAATTAGGCGATGAGTTAGTTTTTGGCATGTTTCTTTCTATGTTTTGAATTTACAAATGGCTGACCCCATGGTGATGAAATGACATGTGTTCGAGTTTTGATATTTCTAGATATGTAAACTTTTTTTACTATTTAAGCGTAACTTGCCCTCGTCAATGTCGATATTATTCACTAGTTATATAATTTTCCGCCGAAATACGTGGAATAAACATGATTCAGATTTTTGAAAATAATGTATATTTTAGTGTTAAAATCGCTTTGTATTTTGATTGATTTTGTGGATGGTATGATACGTTGATGTACAAAATTGTTAGCAGTTTGAAGGAAAAACATCCTTTAAAGCATATATGTATACATTTTCAATGTGGCACTCTTCCTTTAGTCAAATTTGAGTTCAATGCTTGGGGTCCCACATTTTTCAAAATGAAGCCTCTACATGAACCTTAACAACTTTTTGTTCCACTGACACATTGTAGCCATGTTCATAGCTTCTTATAGACCGCGGCCTACACTTTTCCCAAGGAATATCTTTTTTACGCACGAATGAGTATAGGTCTGAATTAATGTGATAAATCATAATTTAATATACCAATTGTATAGGGATTTAAATATTTTTTCCCTCAAAATGGGGCCCGGTAATTGGTAATGGTCTTAGAAACGTGTATTACTCTTCTAAATTGAGTCTTCGAACACTCAAAAACTACACAAAATTGCTGGGGTAGCAAGACCCAAACTTAGAATCTTGGTTTGTTTTCAGATAATTTGTTTAACCGAGTGACTAGAAATAATGTATCCTCATAGTTATAATGATATGAATAATCAACGCATCTTTTAAATCTCATAATAACTTAATATCAAATAAAATACATGTACATGCTATTCAGTAACAGTAAGTGAATATATAGTTGTCAGTAGTGGGCATAACGTGTGATAAAAATTATTTTCGTGTTAAGATAACTTAGTGGATACAACGACAGATTCGCACCTGCCAAATTATTACTGAATATGTACTAACTTTTTCAGAAAGTATACGTAATAGCTAGCTGGATATGTACTTGACAGAAAAAAACACGAAAAAGTAATAAAAATTATAATACATACAAGTTCTTATAAAAAGTATTATGATGGAATTAAAAGTAGGAGATTGAATAAGTGCCATTGCTAATTGTATTGCTGTCAATTTAAAAAATGGCATTGATCAAACAAACAATATGCTCCAATGTCTTAATTTATTTGAATGATACGTAATACCTCTCAGCGCAATACTATTGGTAGGACAAGACTTCGTGCGCGTCTGTTCTTAAACTTAAATACTAAAATGGTATTACTTCTCAGCGTATGACTATATTTCATCTATATGTCTGTATATATAAGTAACAAGTACAAGATACTACCTTCATTGCGCCGAGCTGGTGTGGCGCAAGGCTGACTTTCTGATTCCGCCACCGACCGCTATGTACGCGGAATCACTATTACGAAGAGCATTCCGATGTATTCGGCGAAGTATTCGGAAGGACAATTACAAAATTACAAAAAATAAATAAATAATGTTTCTTGGGCTTCCTTGCGGTTGATTGAAAAAAAGAAGACGTTTTTACTTCAGACTTACTCCAGGACTCCGGGGGTCACTGGTTCGAGCCCTGGTACCAGCTACTTTTTTCCTTTTTTAAATTGTATTCTTGATTTTTTACTGGAGCTTTTAAGATCCAATGTTTACATTTATTAATATAAAGCATTTGATGACAAACTTCAAAATAAGCCAAAATCTGTGAAAAGGTCCCTTTAATAAGCCTGTGTTCTTGGCCAAAAAATCAATGGTCACAACATTCATATACGCGGTTATGCTGCATGCAACGTGAAATATGGCACCGATTTCAGACGTATTCAATAATGTATTCGTAAAACTTTATATGTCGGCGCAAATTGAAAAAAAAAACCTGTCTTTTATGTACTACAGATTTTTGCAAACATATTTCAATAAATTGAGATATTTGCAAAAATAAAGTTTTTAACGGTGTGTTTTCACTCTGTCCAGCCCGTGCGTAATTATCCGTGAACCCCGTTGATCCTGCACCCTGTTATTAGACAATCTGTAATACATTGTCAGATTTATGTCTTATTTAAATGTTCGTGAAACTCTAAACGTCTTGGATGTTAAAAATAAAACAATTACAATAAGAACATTATTTGATGTAACGGTCATTTATTGAATCAACGCTCCAACGAATGTGTTGGTTTTAATTGTTATGAGTGCAATTATATACTGAATTGTGCCCTGTTGTATATTATTCTGATAACGCATGTCACTAAACTGGTACATGCTCCTGGGTTAACCCATTTATGCCCAGGGGACTCTCCCATCCTTCTAAATTGGATCAATTTGTTTCCAAAATTAGGGCTGTCAAGTATATTTATGTCTATATTTAGAATATTTCATAAAGAAATTCATTTAAGCAAACAGCGCAGACCCAGATGAGACGCCGCATCATGCGGCGTCTCATCTGGGTCTACGCTGTTTGCAATGTCCTTTTTTCAGGACGCTAGGCATAAATGGGGTAATCGACTAGCGTCATATCGTATATATTGACCACATAGCGTTCTATTTTAGAGACAAAGCTATCACATTGAGATATACCTCGGTTTACGAAAATGAAGTTTTAATTTACAAGTTTCTTAAACAAATATTGCCAAAATCGTGTCGTTGTTTCATGTATAGACAATACATTTTACGTTTTCTCGTTCGTCTTTTTAAATATTAGTATCATTGTCCGGATACGAGGGATAACATTTGAATTACATGTATACAATACATTTGATTAATATGTGTCTTGTTCTGTGAAAATTGGGCAAAATGCATGTGCGTTAAGTGTCGTCCCAGATTAGCCTGTGCAGTCCGCACAGGTTAATCAGGGGCGACACTTTCCGCTTTTATGGTATTTTTCAACGAAAATACAGTTAAGGCGGAAAAAGTTGTCCCTGATTAGCCTGTGCGGACTGCACCGGCTAATCTGGGACGACACTTTACGCACATGCATTATGCCCAGTTTTCTCAGAACGCGACTCAAATGGTTCTACGGCATGAGTTCAGTCATAAGTTCAGTCAATCCTAAAGCCATCACTTTGTCTTGTCCGTTCATGCATTTAAAAATAAACGGTTTTTAATTGGCCGTCTGTTGTTTTTATACCAGTAATTAGCATACACGCAACCAATGCAAACGAACACTATTACAAAAATAACACTAAATGTAGCTATCAATGTTGACGCTGTGTTGTAGCCCGTGGACGACGCCTCGTTTGATTCAACAGGTACACCCTGCAACAGTACAGTTTCCACTAGTTCATCTTCGGTATCTTTTGTAACGTTTGCAATTTTTGCAATGTGAACATCATCGACGCGTCCGTTTACTATAGAGGGATTCAATTTAATTACGTCTTCTTCCTTTTGATCTTTTTGTTCTAATGTTCCCATTTCAACATCACCCTCATTCGCTTCGTTGGTTTCACTTGAATCCTCAGAATCTTCACCATCATTATTTTCATAATAATCATCATCATCATCGTCGTCTTCATCATCTTCAAAATAATCATCATAATCTTCTTCATAATCATCATCATCTTCAATGCCTCCATTTTCATCAGTTTCTTCAGTTTCACTTGAAATGTCACCATCGTCGTAAACTTTATTATTTTCGCTTTCGCTAAACATGTCAATTATGCCTTCGGCATCATGATCTTTAGGGTCACCAGTGTCTTCTTTGGTGTGACGTATGATCTGGGCATATGAACGCTGAGGTGGGTCTAGCACAATAGTTACATCTGCTGGTTGTTTAGAACAGTCCACATCTTTGCGTACAAAGACATTGCGGCGGTTTCCACCAGTTATTACGCCCAATTTAAACGACTCGACGCAAAACTTGTTATTGACGTAATTGCACTTAATTAGACCATCTTCAACATTATCAAAGCCATTTATATCGACAGGCAGGTAGTTTGCGATCTTGTCACATCTGGTTGAACATTCGGTACCATCGATCTTCCCAGTTCCAAATATTTTGCAACTCACACAATCTTTGAATTTTTCACACGAACTCGTGCACGTGACGCATGTATCGCACGTGGGGCCCAAATATCCGGTCTCACATGCGCAAAGGCCACACTCACAGACCCCTCTTCCGTTGCAGACCTCCCCAGTCGTCGCATAGCATTTCCTCTCATCACAAACGGCAGGTTTTGCCTGAACCGATATCGCATTTATTAAAAAGAAAATCCACAATTGAAGAATTAAAGCGCAAATAATCATATTTTGTGCTTTTCGATGCAACACCGATAATATAAATATAATTATTAAATATTATCAAGTCAGCTTTTTATATTAAATTAGCACATTATCATTTTTATACCCCACACACGCTTTGGCTTAAAATTGTCTTGCATTTAACCGAGATAACCTTCGTTTAAAAACACGTGAATCTATTCCACAATGTTGGATATTTGCGCACACTGTGAACTTAGAGCAGTTGTGTGTAAACAAAGATAAACTTTGTTAAATTTGAATACAGTCCATAACCGCTATTTCGAACACCGTAAATTGCTACATAGAACTTTTTCGGCACAGCTGTTTAACGTCCCTTTTGACCTTAGATGACCTTCATTTATGATAGGTCCCGAATGAATAAATCATAATTGTGCATTGGCTAATAATACAAAAATCACCGTAAACATTGGATGCCTATCATTTGAACTGAAATATGAATATATTGTAAATTACATGTTAATTACAATAAATTAAAAGTTGTCATGATACAAAATATCCTCTAAACATTACATCAAAACGTTTCTCCTTAGTTCATGAAGCAGTATAGCATTAATCACTTGTTTCTACAATTAAAAGAAGCTATTGTTTACATGCCGTAGCGGTCACACTAAACACTACAAAACAGGCTAGATTGCACTTTACCGGTACGCAGTTGTTTACCACTATCGACAAAGCGGGGGTTTGGGGGCGGTAGCCCCCGATACTAAGGAAATATATAGGTGTTGGAAATATATCTGTCTTTGATATATTCTAATCCATATTTGCGTTTATTAGTGTAAACTGTTTCTTTGTACTATGTTTTGTTCCTTTTTTATATAAAGTTCTGTCTTTCTGCAAAAAATTCATATCACTATGATTCTTGCAATATTGAGTATTTTATGTTTACATTCTACTAACATCTTTACACATTATAACACATTATCTTTAATTTCATTCCAACATTATGTTCATAGTATTTCAGTGGCGAATATGTTTTCTTTTCCTATTGAAACTAATGTAATACTCGTTCAATTATGAAAACCTAGTCATTACAATACTTATTGACAATAAAACATACAATTTCACCTCTTCTTGTTCTTCATTTCTTATTTGTTATTACAGTAAAATATATTATCTTATTATCACTCACTACCTTCATTAAAATACATGGTCGCTTCATTCCATCTGCTTTCACTGGTCGCAAACATTACAACATCAACGCCGTATATCTTTTTAAAGATATTTCTTGTTTTGTCTTCCCTTTTTCTTCTAAAATATCATAACTAGCATTTATTATGACGCCATGCATTATAAAGAGATTTAGCAATATATATATATATATATAGTTATATAAGTAAAATGTAAT
>NC_068363.1:75584701-75612201 GCF_020536995.1 Dreissena polymorpha | reverse complement strand
CATTGCTCGCACGTTTGACCCGAGTATCCGGTGTGACATGCGCACTGACCGCATGCGCAAACCCCTCTTCCGTTGCAAACTTCCCCTGTCGTCGCATAGCAATTCTTTTCATCGCAAACGGTCGATTTCGCCAGAACATATAAAACATTTATCAAAGATAAAATCCAAAAACGAACAATTAAGTCACGAATGCGCATTTTGTGATTTTTGGTTGAGCTCATGTGTTGTCATGAAAATTATAAAAACATTTTCAAGTCACTGTATTTGCTTGAAATAGTTCCATCAAATTTAATCGTTATATTTGATTCAAACACCCGCCCGCTGTAACTGTACGTTTTCTTTAGAAAATATGACGGCAAATATCGCTGTTCACATACAACTGAAATTCGGTTAATGCTGTATTAATTATGTTTTCATATATTGAAACAGGTCAGTGGTCAGTGTAGCCTACGGATGGATCTAGCATGTCAACACAGGATTCGATGTCAAGATGTTCGATACGCCTATAAGCGTATAAATCTGACCCTGGGCCTTGTCCGTCGACATCGTAAAATGTCAACGTGGTGATTATCACTGCTATCAGTAATTTATTAAAATGGTCAAGACATAGTTAGTTCACGTTTATGATGTGGTTTGATACTATTGCTGCAACTACTGCTACCATCACAACAACAACAACGTCATCATCAACAACAACAACGACAGTAATAATAATAATAATGTTAATAATAATAGTAATAATAATAATAATAATAATAATAATAATAATAATAATAATAATAATAATAATAATAATATCATTATTATTGTTATGATGATCATCATCTTTAACAACAATAGTAATAGTGATTATCATATTATAACAACAATTTCTATTCTTCACATCTGGTTTGGGATAGCTGTGTTCTTATCCACATATACATGTATTTATTAATGTTAACATCGGTTTCAGGAATCTGTGGTACCTCCTACGTCATCGGGAAATTCTACAAGACAATCTCTACCGAGAAATTGCTCATTTTATGTCAACAGAAAGCTGTAAACCGAGTTATGCAAGTACTAATAGCTGCCAAATACGCTAGTTAGAGCTTTATACATGATACATATATATATATATATATATTTGGCTTAGTATTGTACTTTTTTGTTGTTGTGATACTTTATTTTGTGATCTAAGTTGAAGAAACAGCTGTTACTGCTGCTGTTGCTTCTGCTGCTGATAATTATGATTCTGCTACTACTGCTACTTATACTAATAATTTAAAATCAACAATGCGTAATTTTAAACTACTACTGTTGTCAAACTAGGCTTAAGGAATACCAAAAAAAACTGCACCAGTCTATTTACGCACAGCACGTTCAACGTCTGACGAATCAACGAAATATAGCACGCAATTTATCATGTATCTGTAGAAGTGGTACCTTCTGAAAAATACGAAGATATTCGCTTAATGGGTAAACCACTTGGAGGTAAAGAATGCGAACTGCATGGTGCTTGACTGATGAGTGCATTACTTTCATCGTTGCGTTGTGATTTTTGCACGGCTACGTGGGTATCAGCATTACCGCAGCAACTTCTCGCACCAAAGCGGTTCATGTACTGGATACCAACCCTTTGCATGCTGGGAAATGTCTGCTAAATGTCGTCTGCTGTATTTCTAAAATAATCATTTTCTTCGATTTTTTCCAAAGAATACTATCAGAATAGCAAACAGTTTGGATCCAGATGAGACGCCACGTTCTGTGGCGTCTCATCTGGATCCAATCTGTTTGCAAAGGCCTTCGAAATTCGGTTCCAGCACTGAAAGGGCTAAAAAGAACAGTAAACAAATTAAAAACGTATAAAAAATATGATAGATATATAGATAAATGTGTTGATTTAAGCTGGATTGTGTTGAGAGCGTAAAAGTTATTTAGATATTGTTAAGTATGGTTCTTGTGATTAAGCAGTACATGGTCTCTGCCGGGAAATCTTAAGAACCCTATCAGAGTAAGGATTAAACCTGTGGCCCCCGAACGCGAGGCGATTTTATTTTTTGACTCACAGCTGTTCTTTTTTTATCTTTTCTGCTCAGTCGTGATCAAAAATTTATAAAGCATGTTGTATAATCAACTAAACATTAACCCATTTATGCCCAGTGGACTCTCCCATCCTTCTAAATTGGATCAATTTATTTCCAAAATTAGGGATGTCTAGTTTACTTATTTCTATATTTAGAATATTTATTACTGAAAATCCTTTAAGCAAACAGCGCAGACCCAGATGAGACGCCGCATCATGCGGCGTCTCATCTGGGTCTACGCTGTGTGCAATGTCCTTTTTTCAGGACGCTAGGCATAAATGGGTTAAGCACGTTTCAACGCAACAGACGTCTCACTGTTTTTCTTCTTTGTCTGCAGATTGTATCGTATTGTTTCTCCCCAGACAAAAAGCACCTGCCTGTCAACATTGCGTTGCAAGATTTATCTCGTTTTAACCTGGTGAGATGGACGGGCGTGCTCCGAGCGATCAGACTGTAAGACCATACCAATTACATTATATGAGCCGCCTTCGGGGAAAACTGGGCTTAATGCATCTGCGTAAAGATTCATCCCAGACTAGCCTGTGCAGACACAGGCTAATCTGGGAAGACATTTTCGCGGGTTTTTTCGCGTAGAAGAGACTTCATTTTAACGAACATTCCATAACAGCGGAAAGTGTCGTCTCGGATTTGCATCTGCGCATTGCATGCATTAAGCCCAGGTCTCCCAGAACGTGTTTGATGTATTCCGCGTTCTTTGACAACGACAGTAACACACAACAAAAACAAAAACAACAAAACTAACAACAACATTTTGAAAATCGAAGAAGAATTGTGTACACAATAGAAACAAATATCTAAATACATTTTAATGTTTGCGTTATTTCTAATTTAAAAAAAATGTCGGTAAAACTGGTAAGTTTTTATAGGTACTATACTGCGTTATTTGGGCATTTCAACTGCGATTGTGATACACTATAAGCATTATAACAGTATTACCAATGTTAATATTTGCTTGAAATTGAACCACATAACAAACAATTTCTAGTATACGAAATTCATAATTTGTGTTTGTCATGTCGGTTTGTATGTATCGAGAATGAGAATGTTACCACGAGAATATTAACACTGAATCAAATTCGTTCGGCCTAAAGCATTTTACGAGAACATGCATCGTGCTGAGTGATGTAATAATGTACCTTGGCAACCCAGGCTACAAAAGACACGAGTGTTTTAGAGTTTTTTCCTCGTGAAAAACATTCTTTTTGTTTCGCCCAAAGCGTAAACACATGCTCTTTTGTCCACCAAACGCGTCGATTGAGTGATTGCTACTAATGTTGAAGTTTCCTGTATAACAAACATGTTACTTAAATCGGTGTCAGTCGATTTTTTTTGCATTTTGTGATATTTATAAAAAAAATCATTTCAGCTTATGTGAAACCAAACCTGAATACTAAATTATACTTCCTATGTTCTTGTGAGTTGTTATTTTTTAATTCAATTTAAAACAATGCATACACATTTTACAGCAACTTTTATTTCAACCACATTACTAAAAATACTCCACGTTAATAATAATATGTATTTCCCATCAAAGATAATTGCATATATGTCATCGTTAAATCTTACTTGCTAACAGACTTAACCTATTCGTGCCTAGCGTCTAGAAAAAGGTCTTGACAAACAGCGTAGACCCAGATGAGACGCCGCATGATGCGGCGTCTCATCAGGGTCTGCGCTGTTTGCTTAAATAAATTTTTGTAAGTTATATTATAAGTATAGAAATAAATATACCAGAAATCCCTAATTTTGAAAATAAATTGATCCAATTTAGAAAGATTGGAGAGTCCACTAGGCATAAATTGGTTAACTTATCAATATTTTCTAATATCACGATCCCGCAGCGTTAACTGCAGCACATGTTTCATAAGTTTTAACCCATTTATGCCTAGTGGACTCTCCCATCCTTCTAAATTGGATCAATTTATTTTCAAAATTAGGGATGTCTAGTGTATTTATTTCTATATTTAGAATATTTCTTACTGAAATTCCTTTAAGCAAACAGCGCAGACCCTGACGAGACACCGCATCATGCGGCGTCTCATCTGGGTCTACGCTGTTTGCCAAGGCCTTTTTTTCTAGACGCTAGGCATAAATCGGTTAAGTTGAATGCCAAAATAGTTTGCTTTTGTATAAAACATGGTATAAAATACATGTTCATGTGTACATTCAATACCTAATTAAAGAATCAAGGAAACTATTTAAACTTAAATAAATATTAATTCAAATTTCTGGAACATTACTTTTCTGCCTTTTTATAAACAAACGTTTAACAATGAGATAGCGAAGATAAGAAAAGAACCAAGATAAGCCATGGCGTCTTTGCGTTATAAATTCAAATTTATCAAATTCTGAGGATTTATCACACATTAAACAGTATTACGCTATAGACCTTTCGTTATTTTTTGCCATAGCATTATTTTATTATTTATTTTTGCGAATGTTAGACAATCTATATTTGTACGGGTTCCTTCAAAGTACCGGGACATCTGCCAAACATGTTTCCCGTTATATTTAGTGATATACCTGGTGCGAGTTTACCAGTGTTTCTACGAGATTGTAATGACGTGTGCTGAAACTGCAGTTAACTCACATGATCAGGCGAATGTAGAGAGGTGGAAAACATTGTTTTAATCCTTAATTTTGATGGATATTTAGATTCTGTGCACGGATAGTTTAACGATATTGTCAGCGAAATTGCGATTCCAAACGTGTGGCTGATACGTTGAATTCGGTGAAACAGTTTTGGGGTTCTAAACAGTTCACGTACATGTATGCATTAAAAGTGTGACCAAAACGGACATCACAGTGAAAAGTTTTGTTAAAAGTGTCGGAACCGGAAACAATTTACGGTCCTTGTAACGTTTTCAAGTAAACTGAAGTGTATGCAGTGAAATCGTGCATTCGCGCGACGCTTGTTGTGTGAGAAGCCAGGAAGTTTGCGGTGCAGGTACTTGGGACGCCGTCAATTAGCGAGCTAATTGACCACATATTGGTTTCAGTTACTACGTATTTACGGATAGACGCGGCATACAATACAATAATCAGTCATTTGCAAGAGGTATGTACGAGTAGTATACACGACTGTCTAAAATACTTTGGAAGTGTTTTTGTTTCTGGCGCTTGTGGAATAATAAGCAAACAATTATCGAAACAAAAATATATACCCCAGTATATATAATGAAATACGCTGTTGTGAGATATTGCTATTTGGAAACATTAAAGTAAAACAATTAAGTTAATTAAGAACCGGTAAACTATTATTTAATGAGCGAATTTGCGAAGCTAGACTTTTATTTCTTATTGGTTGTGAGCACTCGTAGGATTTGTGGAATGTGGTGATTAGAAATGCTTGACACACTACAAATATAAGCCTCGCTCTGGGAATACCGGGCTTAATGCGCATGCGTAAATTGTCGTATATGATTAGCCTGTGTACGAAAATCCTGTCTAGGTGGCAAGTGTTGCCCATCTGCGACGACACTTTACGCACATACATAAGTCCGGTTTTCCAAGTTTTTACATTGTGTAGTGACGTAATCTTTAATGTAAATTCCGTGTGAATTGTGAATGAGAGTCATTGATAATTCGTTTTTTAATACTATATTTCAGAAATTCGCATACAAACACACGGACATAAAACGGGTTTACTTCGACGAACAGTGCGGCGATTTATTGTTTGCTGGTGCGATTTGTTGTGTTTCAAAGCAATTAATAACATTAATAATTAATATAGACATTCGGATCATTTAAGAAGTTCACGAGGCAATCATGTTGCGAATCGTTGTATTCGTCCTAGCAAGTGTGACCCTGAATAGTGTTGGCAGTCGTTCCCGGAAGGGAGAAATCGAAACGACCACAGAAAATTGCGACTACAGCCGCTGCATCATGGACGTAACCGGTAGCGTCTGCAGCGACCACGGCACGTGCAATTGTGAGCACTGCGAGTGCGATGACCCTTACATAGGTAAACATTAACCCATTTATGCCTAGTGGACTCTCCCATCCTTCTAAATTGGATCAATTTATTTCAAAATTAGGGATGTCTATTATATTTATTTCTATATTTAGACTATTTCTTACAGAAATTCCTATGAGCAAACAGCGTAGACCCTGATGAGACGCCGCATCATGCGGCGTCTCATCTGAGTCTGCGCTGTTTGCCAAGTCCTTTTTTCTAGACGCTAGGCATAAATGGGTTAAATAAAATATACCGTACAAAAACGATACTTTTGTTTATTTTAATTTATTTAATACTAAACATGTTTCGGCCATAGCCTTCATCAATAGTATCAATATAAACACAAAAGTGTTACGTCACCGAAAAATATTTATAACACGTAATTTTACGCAATACAAAGATGGATCAGTGTTGATACAACATGCTATTAATAATAAAATAATGTATACTTTTTATCCGTACATAGGACGGTACTGCGAGCAGAGGGTCTCAAAGTCCCGAGGAGATTGCGATCCGAAAAAATGCACGGACGACGATGGCGACATTTGCAACAACCAGGGAACGTGTAACTGTGACAGGTGCGAGTGTGGAATCTCGTTCTCAGGGCCAAAATGCGAGGTAGCCATTGAGGATGTGGATAGCGTTTGCAAACGGGTTGGGAAATGCAGATTGTGCGATGAAAAAAGCATGGGCCCTGGGGGTATGTGTACATTCTGTGAGACAGTGGAAAAGGTACGAATAGTTCAGGTAAGGGACGTATTGGATCTACTTGTTCGTAAAGGCTCACACTGTTCGTTTCACGATGAACACTCCTGTTTACATAACTATATGGTGTCGTCCCCTGACGTTAATGGAACGCGCGTGGTATACCTTCCTCAGCTTTCGATGTGTGACATGATGGAATCGTCAACGGAATACAGCGTGGAGCGCCGGAAGCCCCATCGCGGAGATTCTCCTATTGAACCGGAAACTGACTCAAGTTTGGATTCTGCGCTTTCGGATAGTGACAATGATGGTTCTGGTGCCACTGTCGGTTATAGCGGCCATTTGTTGTTGATTCCAATTGTGTCATTATTAACGATATATTGCAGAATTGGGACTACTACGTTCTGATTATTTCAATCAAACTCGCGGCATAGTACTACTATTTATATAGGCATTTAGTTTGGTCCTAAGTTGCTTACGGTTGGGACTCTAATATGGGCGATTTATTTATTTCAATAATTCCACATGATAATAACATAATGGCTCCGTATTCTCAGAGCTAATGATTAATTTCACGCAAAAATGTGCGAAATGCAAATTTTTCAAAAGTACTGTAAATACATTAGGTCAAATATTACAATTAGCAGGAGGGGGAGGTGTATACGATGGCTTACTGGGTTTGAGTGAGGTAAGTTGGAACTTACTTCCAAGATGGCGTCGATTTCGTGTTTTATGTGAAGGAGTAGTGGATATTTTCACCCGGTAAACCACTTTGTATTTATATTTCTTTTAAATCATTACGCCATCTCTAAACTTAAGGAAAATACGTGGATCCATTAAAATCATTCAGTCTACAGCTATGTCATGTTTATATTCTGTTTTTTCAACAAGTATAAACATACAGTGCAAAAAGGTTAAAACTGCATCATTTTATATAAGAAAACATTTAATTTCATACAGAAATGGGTAATTCCAATTATTCAAAAGTAAAAGCATTAGGCCAAATATTTCCGTTAGGGGCTAAGCCAGTACCTGCAAGATTGCTTCGTCACGGAACAATGACTTGTGTATGCCTTAATTGCGTGGACTATGGAATTTCAAGCATTTTAAGCATCATTTTGTATAATTTTGCTTTTGTTTTTTTTAAATACTTCACCCATATAACGTTATAAATGTACTGTTGACTTCATATTTTCTTGACTTTGAAATTCATGTGATTCGTCACGAACATGCAATTAAGACGAAAGAACATGTTAACATGTTCTGCTGGGACCTTTCTATTTTTATCCAATGAATATCGTCGATAATTTAATTAATAGCGTATTGATGATCATGCCGGTTGTAAGATTTTCGATTTCATCGCACATTGTATGTTTAAAGTAGATCTAATAAAGACATAAAACATCCGGTGATTATTGTTCTCTTCTTCTCGGTTGTGAGTGTCCTTTATATCAGCATTAAAACACAACACATACAATTATTCTACATTGTTAATTGAAATATGTGTCAATCAAAGAGAGAGAGTTGACTTGTGGAATCGTATGTGTATATACTCGATTGTACTTCATTGTTTATAATCTGTATGATATGTTATGCTCCTCATGAATGGAGGAAATTAAAAATCTATATTTCTATCATGAATATGGTAGTTTTTATTGTCAAATTGGTTCTGCAAAAATTACGTGGATCGTTGTATTTATTCAAGTTGTCTACATTTTATTTTTTTTGTTTCATAATGTATTCTGCATCTATCGCACACGAATGGATTCTTTATTAAATGACGTTTGTAGGAAATTATTTAATCACGAATTACAAATGTTGAAGAAATAGGTCAGTAAAGAAATGCGCCTTCAAGTACGTGCCCACGGTTTCCACCGAATACTTGTGAGGGAATAGTACTAACCCGTGTGCCAGATTGCAACCTAGTGTACTAGGCGCGAATACATCCTTTGCTGGTAAGCACGGTGAGAATGCAGTTAAGGTCACGGTAATTCGCGTCAGAGATTGAAATGCATGACAAGATCTGCATTCCGCAGACTTTCAAGCTTTTCTTTGATCATGTCTTGCTGAACGCACATGTGGCTGTAATAATAATTAGTGTACAAATATTTTTGAATGACAAATAACCTAGACGTTACGAAAAAACTTTCCTATCATTGTTTTCCTTATCAGACGTAAACGTGTACTATGCGAACATGTCTTTGCATTTACACATTGGTGGATACTGAGAACGGGTCAACAAGAACATCATAACGTTCAGTTGTTTAAATCGTGTGCGAATGTGCAATGTCGTTGCAAAAGAAGTATCATTTTGTGAGAAATTAGCCGAATAAAGGTAGATTAAATTTAAATAAAACCAGCTATGTATTACTTTATGTGTTTTAATTTTATTACACAATATTTTATTGTACAAACAATTTATTTATTTAGACGTTGTTAGAAAATATATCTTTTATTTCGACGTTAAAACAAAGATGTCTGTTTAACAATGGCTAACATGTTGATTTATTGTTTCAATAGTATCCTTACTATAAATATGGACTAAAGCAAAAATCCAAATACAAAGTAACACTCAGGAATTTTATTTACAAGCTTTTCTTTTATCATGTCTCAATACACAAACATGTGACCGACACTTTGTGAACTGAAAAGTTTTGATGACAAATAATCAAGAATTTACGGAAATAGACTCCTGATTTTGATTTCATTATCAAACATAGAACAGGACCAGTGTTCCACAGCCATACTGATTAAAAAATAAAAATAGACCAGTGAAGAAAATAACAAATACTCTGAGCCAAAGTCAAACATGTAGTGGATGGATCAATTTCAACAACATTATTGGTGTGTTATAGCCTCATCACATGTGTGTGGTCGTGGAAGTGATTCGGCAAGGTATTCTACCAGGTCACTTACCGCGCGGTCATCAATCCTTACTATACCACTTTAATATTAAGCCTTTGCATGCTGGGAAATTTGTCGTCTGCTAAAATATCGTCTGATGAATTTCTAAAATTAGCATTTTCTTCGATTTAAAAAAAAAATACTATCAGAATAGCAAATAGTTTTGATCCTGATGAGACACCACGTTCTGTGGCGTCTCATCTGGATCCAAACTGTGTGCAAAGGCCTTTAAAATTCGGTTCCAGCGCTGTAAGGGTTAAGGTGTCCGATGCTTGAAGATGTGATAAACATTATTAGCACACTAGTCATTCAATCTTCATTTTTTTAGCTCACTGTGTTCGACTTTAAAATAGAGTCTTCTTATTATTATAAACTAATTTGGGCCATACTCTGTGAAAAGAGGTTTAATGCATGTGCTTAAAGTGTCGTCTAAGATTCGCCTGTGCAGTCCACACTGGCTTATCAGGAACAAAACGTGATTTTTGCTAGAAAGAGACTTATTATTCTCAAAAAAACCATAACAGCGGAAAGTGTCGTCCCAGATTAGCTACAATTTAGATCGATCGTTTTGTGTAATAAATTGGACCTCCTATACACGTGGTAGCTGAAGTCTTACACGGAAAAATACCGTTTCATTAAAAAAAATGGACCACCCTTGCACGTTTTAGCCATAGTCTGACACGGAAACGTATCTGCTCGTTTCATGTTATGGGCCGCCTTTGCACGTGAAAGCGTAAGTCTTACTCCGGACACTGACCGTTTCGTTTACTGAAATGGACCGCCTTGAAACATGGCAGCTATAGTTGTACATGGCAACGACATCCTTGGCTGGTGGAAGCTACACTTGCTGCAGTTCTACAAGGACACTTAAGTAGACGTTTATTTGCAAACCTCTGTGGAAGGCAGACAGGTGGAAGAGATTGGAACTGATATCAACATAAGAGCTCCTTTATATCTGATTTAACATAAACAAATAACGCGCAAAATGTTAACTAGCGTCTGCGCGCGTTATGCACTGCACGAATTGTGGCAAACTTGCGTCATCAAAATCACATGTATCGGTAACGTCTGATAAGTACACATATAAACAATATCTGAAGATCTTATTACATAAGCAGATACGAGAGTTATGTACATCCGAGTTTTATTAGTTCCCTTTACTGGCAGCAATAGCTTAATCTACAAAAACCTGTTTATAATCTGAGAAAATGTGTTTGCTAACACACAACAACACATGGGGTACATTTGAGCTCATGTGATAACAAAGTTATTGAAATTTAACTTCACTGCCAATGCATAAGATGAGAATGTATTAATGAAAATGGTGTTGAAGATAGGAAAACCAGGATAATCGTATGTATTCAGATCAATACGTTCAAATAGTTTTGTAATGAATGCTTGCGTAACGTTGGTTCGGCAGCTGGGCATGCACTTTTATATGCCGATTGTTTTTGTCTCCGAATCCAAGCAGTTTGGTTTTCATACATGTACTTAGTCTACAACACTTTTTAAGTTCAGCGATCAATGTCTGCTAAGTCAACAGCTATATGCTCGTACATCGACCATTTATGATTTTATGTTAGGTTTACGGATGTACATCAATGTTTCTGGGATTTCGTCTTTGCATTAAAATTCATGAATAACTATTCATGTTTATAATATACTGTCAAAATATGAAGTTTAATTACTTCAGAATTCATAATTCAATGCATTTTAAGAGAAGATGGACCTCGTACAGTATGATCAAATAAAGAATTATGTATGCTTCAACTAACATGGGCCTTTTCTATTGCAATGATTTTGTAATAAAGAATTCGGTATGCTTCGACTAACATGGGCCTTTTCTGTTGTAATGATATGGAATCAATGTATAACTAGATCTATGTTAAGTGTTAATATTTATGCAGTCTTTTCAATAAAACTTGACAAAAAGTGACTGTTTATATTCCCATTTAACACTAGACGCTAGCATGTAATATAAGGAAAGATGCGTGACTTAGACAGGAAAGGTTCAGCTTTTTTCCAAAGGAGTGTTACTGATAAATTACATTTTGTTCTATCTGCTTTACAGTACGTGGATTAAACTAAGGAATGTATATTTATAAATGACATATAGGCATGGAGCTTGTCTTTTCAATAAATTGACCATACGACCACACCATTAAATCGTTCTTTTTATGAACATAAGGCCAAACAATGAAATTGTTATTTTTGTCGATACATGATTTTTTAAATGTACAATAGATAATGTTTAAATAATCGTTACGTAACACTACATGACATCAAGTCTGCATTAATGAACAATTAGAAAATATGTTTATCATACAGAGCTCCTCAAATAACTGGGCATGTTTTGTGGAAGATTGTCATTGAATCTGTTCATTAACCCTTTTATGCCCAGTGGACTCTCCCATCCTTCTAAATTGGATCAATTTATTTCCAAAATTAGGGGTGTTAAGTATATTTATTTCTATATTTAGAATATTTCATAAAGAAATTCACTTAAGCAAACAGCGCAGACCCAGATGAGACGCCGCATTATGCGGCGTCTCATCTGGGTCTACGCTGTTTGCAATGTCCTTTTTTCAGGATGATAGGCATAAATGGGTTAACAAAGGCATATAACAGAGACATTACAATGACTAAGTAGATATAAGTTGTACAATAAATAGCTAAATGACTTTTATTTAACAACATGAATAAATAAATCCAAGTAATACTGTTTCCCTCATGTAGGCCCATCATGACATTTGTTTACAAAGGTTACGGGTTCGATTTGTTGCCCAGCGTTTGTTAAGCTACGGATGGAGATGAGCCTGTTGGAGACTGCGGTTTAACTGATGACACTGTTTACTACCTCCTTCCTAACGATGAACGCAACCATGTGGCGATGTTTAGACTCCTACCCGCTAAACCACATTTTGTTCGCTTCGTCTGTTGGTGTTTCTCCGGCCTAGCCAACTTACCTCAGCTAGTCCGAGGATGTCCCAGTGATAACGCTTCAGCTCTTGTGTCAGTTCGTAGATCTTTCCACACGCATGGAGTGTTTTTATGTTCCATATTCCTATGGTTGTTCCTTTTTTGCCGGTTTGATTGATGAATTAGCTCCTCCAGTAGTTTACTTGCCCAATCCACCCTTGAGACTGGCAGTGGAGTGCGCGGCCGTTGTTATTCCGGGCCTCGACCTATCCGGCTCGGTATTCTGTTGTCCTTGTATTATATCATCATCTGCTAAATACAATACTTCTGTCAAACAGATATAATACAAAGTTAATTTGTTTTTACATAAAGCCACTAGTATTATGTAATACCCAAGCGTGTAGTTGCCGGTTTGGTTCCTATGTTGGACCAAACATTAATTGCACAATTAGTGTGTTTAAAATATACTTTCTTGACATATACTCATGGCGGTATGTATACTTTTTGTCACAGTTATTGGCCACAGGAAGTAAACATGCTGAAGGCCACTGAGTGTTTATTTAATGATATTATATAAGCCATGTTGTTTGGCTTAACCACCTTCTTCTATGATGATGATTGATCTAATGTTGAGAGATGAGGATATTATATGGCAGCTACTGTTTCATTGTCAAAATCACGTTATTAATTTAAGTTCCAACTTATTACTGGATTAACTGTTTTTTGGTTTGTGATTTCAAATTAAAGCCATGTTAATGAACACTAGTGCCTAAATTTTCTCATCTTAAGTATGGAATAATGATGCTGATCCTGTGTGTGTCACTTTAAATAATATGAGTCGCGCGCTGGAAAAACGGACTGAATGCATATGCGTAGATTGCAGTCCGAATAGGCTTATCAGGGTCGACACATTTCGACTAAACTGGATGTCGTTTAAAAGTAACTTTGAACGAAAAATAACTTTATCACGGAAAGATTCATACCTTATTAGCGTGTGCAGACTGCATCGACTGATCAGAGACGATATTTTACACACATGCATTATGCCCCTTTTCCCCAGAGCGCGGCTCCTATTTATTTTAATGCAAATTCATTCAAATAAGAACATGACTTAAAATGTTTTCATAACAGATCACATTGAAGCGAAGATTATAAAGCTGCTCCTTCAATGAGAATGATTTCATTAAGATACATATCATACATAAACGACATTCAATCGGTTGCCGGTGTCACCAATGAAAATTGTACTAAGCTATGTACATTTTGTTTTAATATAATGTTGCTTTTCATTTGGTGAGTAGTGTGTTTTGCTTGGGTAACATTACCTAGGGGTATTTGACAAATGCATGTGAAATAGTTAACTTGTTGACATTCTTATGTGCGTTTTCATTACTAAAATATGTAAGAAAGTATAAAACAAAGCTAAATTGAACGAGATGCAGTAAGCATCAATAACAAATACTGTATTGTAATTTAATTTAATTTAATGCAGAACTTATAACGGTGCGGTCGTATGGCTGTCTTTGCACAGGAATAAACTTCAAAAATGAAATAGACTTTATTAACGAAAATGTAGTAAAACACTAAATACGAGTCAAGATCAAAGAAGTAAACGTTCCTTTTTCTACTTCTACAACGATTCCTTTATTATGGTCTACTTCGAAACAGGTCATTTAATCTATTACTAATATACATGCAAAGTGTATGTACATTATAAACACACATATCCGTTTAAGTACACCGAGTCAAATAAATCAACTCAAGTCTCATATCGTATACAAATGTCTCCAAAACCTGACATGAAATGTGCGGGAAAACTTATACTGACACATATGTAATACTCGAAGAAAACTGGAAGGAATCTAGACAGCTTACAACACAAACTTAGAAGTGTTACATCGATAACTGGTCACACTTCATCCGTTATCGTTTTGATTGAACAATTTTCTTGGAGGTGTTATTTACAAACACTGGTAAAACAATATGTATTCATAATTGCGGCGTTATTTAATATACGTCTGTATTTTGAATGATAATATGTGCGCATAAATTTGAAGTAAAGTTGGAATTTCGTTAATGTTTGAATTATAATAAATCATGTTGTGTATCGAGTAATAAATATTTTCAGATAAACATAGAGTTGAATTATTGAAATACTTAGTACTGCATTATGCGTACCAACCTCCGCACAGAGATTTAACTGTAACCAGCATAGTTGTATGGGAGAGCATGGAACGACAACTTTGCGTCGAGATTGTGTATGCGTACATGATACACACGAATGGGTATGCATTCGTAAAATATACATTCGAATACAGAGAGTTCATTATAAGGGAAACTCGATCAATTCAGAGCACGTAAATACGCATTATACAGTGTACAGTACGCTAGTTTTATTTTATGTCTTCACTAGTAATTCAGTTATTTTATTGTAGTGGTGTCAGACATTTAGATATTATTAAGTAAACTGCTTCTTTAAACATTAACGAAGCTGATTAAAGGTTGTTTCTTAACAAATGCAGTTTCTTAAACATATATCATTTACACCAGAGCTACAATTTAAGAGATTGTTGAACCAGTTCTCTTAATTTAAACGACAGAGTTACAGAGTCGAGGATATTTATTGAAGCGTGTCAGCATTGGAGCGAGCTTAGCGTCCGTGTGGAATACGGTCTCGTGTTATGTGCTGCAACCTTTCCAACTCACTCAATCGTTCGATTGTCTGAACCCCTCCACAGCCCGTTTACAATACCTGACCAATTATAATTTAGTGCAAGATACAAATATCATTTCTGTATGTAATGCGGTCACTGATATTATTATACAAGTGATTGAAAACCCGACATTCGTGAAGGTATAAAAATATTATCTTACAATGAAATAATAATAAATATCCTCTCTATTCTCATTTGAGCAAAATAATATCATTGAACAGATGATAATCAAATGTGTTTGGTAAAGCTGGCTATTCATGCGCTTATGACGCCCATCTGTGGGAGTGTTTATTTAAGAAAAGTGTTTTGCTTTTCGTTGTTTATCTGTCAAAACACAACGATTTGGATTTATAATGCGTAAGATTTGAACTTAGAACAGCGGAAACGATGCGGTGTTACTTCATGTTTTTTTTAATTAAAGCGAGGGATCTAAAACAATCGAATTCTTGTGTTATCGTTATATTTTGTAACAACACGTGGATAGTTATACCAAGTTTAAAATAAATGGCAACCCATGTGAAGACGAAAGGTCAGATCCGCACATTATGTTGTCGTAAAGACTCAACGAGGACCCGAACATTTACTCTGAATTACACACATACGCACGTAAAGACGGATAGCTGAGTGGTTTCGGCGCTTGGCGTTACTCCATGGGTCAGTGGTTCGAGCCCTGGTGCGGTTAACTTTTTTATGTTTTACTTTCATTCTTGTTTTTATATTTCAGCTCTTTACCTCTGATGTTTATATTTATCAGTTTAAAGCATTTAATGACAAACTTCAAAACATGCCAAAATCTGTGAACAAGTCCCTTTAAATAGTTCCACAAATTTTCGTGAAATGTTACTGTTAACGTTATTGCTATTTTCTGCTCCGGTTTTGGATATCTTTCTGAATTCTTTACTTGTTAATTTACAACGCTATGTTTGCCATTCGTCAATCTGTAGATCAGCGAACATCAATGTTCGAAAAACGAATCATTATTAGATCACGTTTCCTTAATGCAATTATGGACACAAAATGCTTTTTTCGATGTTATACAAGACACTCGCATAACATTCTTCATTTTGTATTTACATGAACACTCCTTTTGCACCAATATTACATACACATAGAGTATTCATATATAAATGTATCAACTATACAAACAGCAACTACAAACAATACAAAAAAGTGGTATGAAATTTTATTCAAGCTGTTTTGAAACAAAGAATATAGAAACAAATGCACGTTGCGTTGCTTAAACTTGTAATTTGTTTTCTATTGGTTTTGTTCGGAATATGGAAACATTTTAGCGTCACATTCTCTCATGTGACATCAATATTAACCGTGGTGATAAAAGAATGGCCACTCGTAGCCACACACGCAGTCTTGAATCCAGTGCCAGTGCCAATGCCATTGGGCGCAACCCCAGTTCACGCAGATGCCAAGGGTGTTGTAGGCGAGGCACACAGGTTTCAAGCAGGGCCACCATCCGATGCGTCTCCAACGGCAACAGCATGACCATTTGGGCCACGCGGGCCAGACGGGCAAGAGCTGACCTGAGCTTTTTAATGCAGCGTCATCTTCTGAGCCTGTTACTACAGGAGCGGCGGTGGTTACTGGAAGAGAAATATTATCTATAATAACCTCAACTCGCTTCGTGCAATTTCTGGAATGTTGCTCGTTAAGATCAGGTTGAAATACTTGCCTTTAAATCTTTACAGCTACGTTGAATTGATTTTCTATTTAAATGTTACTGTTGTTTCTCGTTGCTGTAGCGTGTACGAAAGAGCACAGGACTTGCACATTTATGAACTTTGATATTAGTATAAATAATTAGACATTTCACAAACACTAAACATACATGTAATCGTACTGAATGCAATACGTACTTTATCCAAAAATTTAGTTTAAACAAAAATTTTATGTAAAAAGAATAGACGATTTTACATTTACGAATTTTAAAATCTACGTACCCGTGTCCTCAGGGCATGGCACTGGCACCTGCTGCATAATAGGTAACCCAATGCAGAACGCCAGCACCTCGGCAGGAACGCTGTTCGGGAACGGAACTAGCTCGAAACAGAGACCGGGGCAGACGCTGGCCTGTAATTGGGAGCAATAGAATAAGAGCACTAAATAGTGCATGCCTTGAGGGCCACACTTTGCGTATCAAGGTTTATATTTACATGATGATAGCATCTTGAGCTTTTAAAGAGGATTTGCGTCCCTGGAATTTGGTGAACACTAATCACGGGCAGAAAAGAGCACTGACATGACATCACTCGGTGAAATAATAATTAAACATGGTTTAATTAAAATGCTTGGTAACTTAATGCGGAAATCTATAATCTGGCAGGTTGATACGTGAATTCCCTTCAACTCATGTCTTTTTTACTTCAGACTTTCTTACAATGATTCCAAATATGTTACTTATTTTGCTATGTAATAGTTTGTACTGTAGACAATTCACAAACATATGTGTACATTAGTGTTTTTCAAAGTGTAAGCTCTTGTTGTAGTCCTGTTATCACATTAGTTATCATATAATTTTAGATGTTAAAATAAACAATTTGAGTTGTAAGCATAATTTTTACCGATAATAAATAAATATGTACAACAATAGACATTACTATCACGTACTATCATATAAAAGTTTAATTAATGAAGTTAATCAAGTCAAAAATGTACTTACATCCGAGATTATGCATTCTCGCTTGTCAGAGGAGATCACGACAACCCAACCCTAAAAGTTAAAGGTCTTTAAATCCAAGTAACATGTACATGGCGCATCACGCAATGAAAATTAGTGTTTACATTGCAACGAAGTCTGATAAGTTTAATTCAATCATGAAATTTAACGAAAATAATTGCTAACACGCGTATTTGTATGTTGATTTCCTGTATACTGCTCACATATATTAAGATTCAGAGCAGTTGGTTTAACCAATTTGATATATATACTGGCACACGCAATAATAACAAGGCTTTGAACGGTTTGAATACTCCATCACATTTTGTTTATTATAATTTTTCTTTTTTTTAATTGTGATAACATTTTTGCAGGATGACATTTCACACGTGAAGAAACTACACATAAGAGAAGCCCACAAAGCAAAAACTGAAGAGAATTGCAAACTTTACGTACTTTTGAGTTGAGAACCGTCGATACCAGGCTGCCGGTGCTGTTGAGCAGCTGCATACTTTCTCGATCCACCTTTACCCTGAACACATTGCCTTCGTCATCCGTTAAGGTATCTGGTGGCCCTTCTTGGCCAAAGGCAGCGACCACGATACACAGCAAGACAATCGCAAACGAGCGCATCTGTTATGAACAAAATTACATTATTTTAAAACACGAACATTAAACTTTAATAATATATAAATACAACGTTTCCTTAGTGATACAATGATATTCTAGGTCGTTTTGTCCAACGCCTATAAGTCCTGTACTTAATGTTTTCATACATTAAACGATTAAACCAGACACTTTCAAAAAGTATTAACTGTAATAACTTCGTTTAAACAAAATTTAAACAAATGACTCCGTGTCAAAAAACTTCAAAACAAAAGCCTACCAACTATCAACTTACTTTTTCAGTAAGAACTAGTTCAGAACTGATACCGAACAATGTAGTCCTATGCTTTTATAATAAACGAATGTAAATGAAATAACCAATCACTTAGAGACATGTAAACTGGCTCATTGATATACATTTACCCTTTATACGACCAATCAAAAAGGTTCCGTGTTCGCTAATGGATATACATGCACGTGAATTATTGAACAATCCATTACTGAAATATTTCCTTGATTTTCATGATATGTATTAATGGCGTTTCGATATGTCCACAATGGTATACCGATTATATAGTTAATGTTACATAAAACAACTTTTTTTTCATTATCGTTGTACGTTATTGTTAATGTGTTTTCCAAATAAATCAACATATTTTGTATGCCAAAATCAAATGCCAGTTTTTCAGGTACGATGTTGCTGCATAAAGAATCGAAGAACTTACAGAATGGCACATTTCTCAAGGACTATGAAAAAAGACCAACTATATTTTTTTAATATAAAGTATGGGTATATTTAGAGTCAAATAGCAGGGTTTTTCATCCTGCTCCTTTTTGGTTTCCTCCTTGGCTGGGCAACAGTGACGTGTTGAATATCTCTAGGAAAACAATTTAATGCGATGCAAATAAATTGACCATGTTATGAACATTAATTATGAGCATTTTACTCAATTAAAGCACGGCTGCATCAAAGTATTTAAAGAGATTTACAAACTACAAATGTCCAATGGTGAATACTGGTTTCTATATGTGTTGTGTTGTTAGTTTTACGAACAAAACATTAATTGTATATATGCTTATTTAAATAAAGTAAAGTGATGTCTGCTCAACAGCCATAGGCATGAGATTTTAAACAACCGGATATGTTTGTTTCTATCTGATTTACCCAACTTCAATATTATTGTGTAACGAATTAGTTTTGTTTTGAAATCACATTCATGCGTTTGATCCGTTCATCCGGGATAACCTAACACAACCTGATTGGTCATATTCGATCAACATATCTACATGTACGTCTCAACATGAAAAACACCTAACCAATAAGAAATAAGACGTTTGAATGTTAAATGATTTTACAAGTATGAATCATATGCTTGATACTACTAATTCATTAACACGAGAACTTAAAACGTTTTCATCACGCATAAGATTAAAACAAAGATTCTGAAGCTACTGGTGTGAAACTGCTTTAGTAAATTACATAAATATATAATAACGACATTCTAGTGGTTGCCTGTGCCACCAATGCCAATGTCACTTAGCTATGTACATGCTGTTCAAATAAGAAGTTTTATTGCATTGTCGATTTTGCGTTGGTAACATTTCCTGTTTGACTAATACATAATGTTTTAAGTTCAAAGTCTCAATACATGTGAAAAGGACCACGTTTTAGAATAAAAATTAAAATCGACGTTTACATGTTTATTGCAGTTCTTATATTCAAGACACAACGTATCTTATCCCATACAAAAAGAAAGAAATTATCCCCACGCTTTTAAGCGTGAGGATATTGTATGGATCTTCGTTTTTTTTTGATCGGCCACTATCTCCTCCTACACTATTAGCACTAGAACCTTGAAACTTACACACATCGTAGCTATGAGCATATGTGCGACGGTTGACGGTGACGGAAACCGTCGCACATATGCTCATAGCTACAATGTGGTGCTCATAGCTACCATGTAGTATTTGCTCCTGACTTGTTTTAGACATGATAACATGACATGATTATACAGATAGTTGAAGTTTTAGTTAGTACATTTTGCCTACCTATACGATATTGTCTATCTCAGAGTTGGAAATGTTATAAATAACAACAAATGTATATCAACATCGATTGGTATTGTACCAAGGTACATTTTGTATAACTCTATATTATATGTACGCGTAGATAGAAATACTTGACAGACTACAGTAAGTGTACATGACTCATAAAAGCGTGTTTGTAAACGTTACGTATGATTGCGTATTCAGAAGTATTTAGGGATAATCATAACAACTCAATGCACGAGAAGTTTCAACGTATATTGTAGGCTTGTTGAATCTTCTGTGTGTAATTATTATACTTATTATATCATTTTTTTCTGAAAGTATGTCTGTTTTCGCGTGTAATATACTGATGCCCTACATAACAAGTCGCGTTATCTTAAACAATGTAAAATAATTGTTAAATTGTTATACCTGTTTGTTAAATATTAAGGTGTTACTGCGCGACGCAAAAGCAACGATGGTCTAAGAGTGTGAGCGCCATTCTTAATCTGGTTTGTTTGTGTGTTGGATTGTTCGACGTTTTCATCAGTATGCCAGTACGTCATATCACGGCGGTCAGTTTAACAATTAACACTTTAGTGGGTTAGCTGGTGTACCAATACTTAGTGCATATACTTATGCCAGTGACTGATAACCGCCCTTCTTAATCCTTAAGTCATTTCAACTAGCAGCAATACTCACTAAAATGTTAAGTTACTATAGTGTGTGCTTTCATGAAAATAACGATATTATCCGCATAAGGTGAAAATGTTGGAAGGTATCAATAAATGTACATAGTTATTTGTTCACATATGTTTGTGCTTTAGGGAATACGGGTTTTGTTTCTAACCATGCGTTAAACCTACCATTGATACCTAAACACACGAGTACAAACGATCATAAGCTTAAAGTGACTTGATCATAGACTTGTTTATTGTTGAAAACAGATATTATATGTATCTTCCTAGAACACTGCATTTTTTTTAATAATCTAAGGTAATGTAAATAAAGAAAAGGTTTGATAATTGGGCCGTGCAAGCTTTAGAACGTATGAGGCTAAATTAAACAATGTGTTCATAATCACCTTTTTCCAATTTATCGATCGACAACGTTACAAACGCGTTTATAATTTTCTTTTTTCTTTTTATTATTATCCACAGACAACGCGATTTTAAAGATATTTTCTTAGTCACGAGTGCTATTTTACTTATTTAAAGGTCACTTATTATTTTCTACTTGAAATCCATGGATTTTTGTAATTGTAAATTTGCCGGTGAAGAGGTCCCTTGTTTGACCTTTATACCCTCTTTCCACTGGTTTGAAAATAGTCCTATGGTAAATTTAATTTTTCGATGTGTTCTGATAATGAAAAACATGTATAAAGTCCTTTAACATAATAATTGCCTTGTAACTAAACATGCTTTATATATGAGCATGTCTCTCTTGGGAAACTGGTCCTTATGCGTTGCGTAAATTGTCGTCCCATATTCACCTGTGCAGTCCGCAAAGGCTAACCAAGGACGATACCTTCCGCCTGAACCGGTTTTTCGTTCAAGCTAGACGAGACAGGACGTGAACGAGTTTATGAGGGCAAGTACATATGCACCCATGAGCATCTCCACCAGATAGACCGGAAAGGGTATTACGTGAGGACAGGGTTGTTTATTGGAATTAAATGCTTGTATTGTGCTTGGAAATATAAATTAGTTCTGGTGCTAACGATTTTCATATAGCCTGTTTCAATTCTTTAAATAAAGTGTTTTTTTCATCATCATTTTTTCATATATACGTGTATATGTTTACATATACGTTTATGGACGTGTAAACCATAACATTTACCCTTTTACCATTTTAACAAAATGACGAGTTTCGTCTTACATCAGTACCGCTTGTTACAAAGCTCTGATACTTGCATCTATGAACACACTCAACATACCCCCACCACCTGACATCAATTTGAACTTGTCATTGACATACCTTTTGACTTTTTGAGAAGGATCAATTTCTTTGTTAACCCCGAAATTACGTGTTTCATCCAACAGCAGTACCAAACGCTGCAAAGCTTTGATACTTTCTTGGATGTTGTCTATGAAAATTGTCAACGCACCTTCATCATCCTTACCTCGTTTTGACATTAATTTTCACCAATTTATGGACCTTGGTAAGTCCAACATGATGTGTTTCGGCTAACATTGATAATGCTTTTACAAAGCTTTTATATTTACATGGATAATGTATGTCGTTTAATACTTTCAATACAACCACATCACATGACTTCCCTTTTAAGCTTGACGTTGACCTGCTTTTGGACTTCGATTCATTAGAAGGTCCAAAATCTTGGTTAAACCAAAATGATCCACTTGGTCTAACATCAATACTGCTTGCTACAAAGCTTTGATACTGTCTTTAAACACTTTCAATACACTCTCTTCACATGACCTCATTGAGACCTTGACCAGCTTTTGGCTTGCGACTATTGAGAAGGTTCAGGTTCTTCATCATCATCATTTCCTTGACCGGTCTTGTCGTTGAGGTCAATGAGAGACGACAACACAGAGATCCAATCGGGTCTGTTGTGGGCTGCGGAGAGTAGCTTATCAAAAGGGAGGAACGCCCATATCCTTAACATGGTCCATCCAGCCTTTCGTATGACGGCCTCGACGGCGACCTCTCTCAAGCGTTCCCTTGAGCACAGTCTTGTACAGAGGCTCGTGCCTGGTGACTTGTCCAAGCAAGCTACCGTCGTTTGATGGTCGCCAAGAGGGATTCTGGTGGGCCAACAGGTGCTGATGTCATGTTCTGGACATACTCGTTGGTCGTTTGCTTAATGTAAGAGATGCGGAGCAGTCTTCGTTGACACTTGTGGTCAAAGGCCTTTATCCTGCGTTCTGCGTCCGCGTGAAGTGTCCATGTATCGCAGCCGTACATTAGGATAGAAAATATTACGGACTTGATGAGTCTGTGCTTGGTGGTGAAGCTGATGTAGCTGCGTTCCACAACTTGCATAGTTTTATTCGGACTTCACGGCGTACTGGTACCATCCATGGACATGTGATGTCCGCACTGGTGTTGGTCGTGCTGTTCACCATGATCTTCGACTTCTCCGTGCTGAAGGTGCCACCAATGAGGTCAATTTCATCAGCGAATCTCAAGTTGGAAATCGGTCTACCACCCATGGAGATGGATAGGGTAGAGGTCTTGGAGATTCTTGTAATTATCTTATGAAGGAAAAGGTTAAACAGGACGGGGCAGAGCAGACATCCCCTACGGATGCCCGCTGATGCTCTGCATAAGTCATCCATCTGTCCATTTACTGGCTTTCCATAGAGTTCTTGATGACTTGCACCAGCCCTTCGTCAATGTTGAAACATCTTAGAATCTGCCATAGGCCGTCATGCCACTCGCGGTCGAAAGCATATTTTAAGTCAATTTAGTGTTGGAAGATATCACGGTGGTGCTGCAGAAGTTTCTACATGATGGCTTTGCAGTTGAAGATTTGTTCCATAATGGTCTGTCCGTCCAGCTTATGATGCAGACATTCGCGCGCATCATGATAATGCCTTTTCGGTAGGGGGATGACCAAAGACGGGTCAACTTTTTTGGCCACTGCTTCTCCTCTCTTGATCTTCTGGCATAGTGACGTCATTGCTACCGTCGTTGCCTGTCCCCTATGCTTAATCAGCTCGAAAGGACATTGTTCACCCTTGGAGATTGTTCTGCCTCAGACTGCGCACTTCCTCCACCATATTTGTCTTTAGTATGGATGGGCTTTCGTTGTCAGCTTCTGGTCAGGGATCGTTCTGAAGCAGACTGGGGTCTGGTTGAAGCGGGATGTTATAGAGGTCACTGCTGTATTCGGCTCTTTTGTTCATGACCGCGGGACTCTCGGTCAGGAGGTCCCGTCCGTCGTCTGCTATAGTACTGGCCTTTGGCTGACTGGTCTTTGTTAGGGTCTTTAGGGTGCTGTAGGCGTTCTTACTTGTGCCTGTGGTCATCGCTTTGTCAATATTGACACATTGCTCCGCCAGTCACTCCTTCTTGGTCTCTTTCATCTTCTTCCTTACCTCGTTGTTTGCTTTCTGGTATTCTGACCTAGAGTCCTGGCTGGTGCACTTTATCATGCCTCAGCTCTATTTTTTTCGGTCGTTAACCATGGCTTGTTCTTCCCTCTCCATCCCCCAAGAACTTTTTCACCAGATGACAGCAGGACTTAATTGATGTGGTGGGTGATGGTGTCGATGTTATTTTCTGCAATGTTCAGGGCTCCAAAAGTTCCACCTATCTGTGCTCGACATGCTTCTGTTATTCAATCTAATGCGAGAGTTTTTGTTTGGGTGTAGCGTGTTTGCCAGTGTGAGTTGTTGGCATCTAGCGAACTCAAGAAGTCGCAGCCTTCTGTCGTTTGTCACTTCTATGTCAACTCTACATACTGTCCCTGACCTGTCTTGGTAGACGTCTGGTCCAACTACCAGTCACCTTGGATGATAGGAGGATCTCTTTATTCGGGACCTCAGCCACGATGCGGTCTTATGCTTAATAGCACTTAAAAATCTCCTCTTCTTCGTAGTCTGATGTTGGGGCTCAGACCTGGATGATGGTGATATTGTGAGGTCTGGCTGAGATACGGCTGGAGATGAGTGTGCTGGAGAGTGAGGTGCAACTGCTGAAGACGCTTTTGACTACCTACTTTCTAACGATGAAATCAAGCTCGTGGCTATGGTTGGAATCCTCTCCGCTGAACCATATCTTGTGTCCTTTGTCTTTTGACGTTTCTGTGAAGTCTAGCCACTAGACCTCGGCTAGAAGAGGCACCTGTGTAAGTGATTCTTTCTAGTTTATCCACTCATGATAAAGCCTGTTCAGAATGTGCATCTTGGTCCAGTTCAAATCTGGGTTAATTGCGACCAAATACTTGGTCATCAGGTCAAATATATGACAAGCCTTAATACCGTTCTAATAACTTCATGTATGACTCAATATTGATGAAATTTGTCAGAATGTTTATTTTGAATATCTAGGCCAAGAACAAATCTAGGTCACGTGCGTCCAAAAGCAAGGTCACCAATACAAATCTTAGAAAAAACATTGTTTTAACTCTATCGGAAACATTTCAGATTAAATATGTTGAACCTTTGTTTATCTTTACAATATTAAAACCATGTTTGAATCTGAGTCGAATGCAGTAAAAAACTAAGTCACTAGGTCAAGTCATCGACATTTGGTACACCTTTAGCTCGGATGAGCGTTTCAGGACCATCCAGGACCTCTAGATTATAATTCTATATAATGAGTGGTTGTGGATGTGGTCTTAATACTTCTCCATTCATTGTTGCATATAGTTAAATCGATTAACAATAATTTGAAGTTATGATGCGTATATTTCAAACTAAAATGGTGTGAACCCAATTTGAAATACAATAGCCACTCATCAATACGACAAAAAGTTGTTTATTGACCGATGAATAACACCAATGCATATGTGTGCATTTGCATTCTGAATTTAGCTCAGATTTGAGACATATCTGTGTGTTGTTGATAATCAGTTTTAAAACGATAAGTTTTTTTGTCATTGAGAAATATCATGTACTTCTGCTAAAAGATGAATGAAATACAATATACTTTGCATTTAATATAACCACTAGTATTCTTTAATAAAAGGCGTGTGGTTTTGTCCGTTTGGTTTCTATGTTGGACCAAACATTATTTGCACACTAATTGTGTATACAATATACTCTCTTGACATACTGGCGGTATGGTATGTATGCTATTTTGTCACATTTGCTTCAGGAAGTAAAAAAAGGCTAGTTTGTATTTAATACATTATCTGCAGCAATTACCGACGTTTGGTACAACCCTGTGTTACTGAGACCATAATATAAGCAATTTTTTTTTGCTACACCTTCTTCTATGATGATGATGATCCGATGTTGAGAGTGGGGGTTACTATATGCCAGCTAATGTTTTCTTGTCTAAATCATGTTATTAACTGAGATCCATGTTCCCATTTATTACCGGATTTTCAGTCTTTGGTTTCTGGTGTCAGATTAATAAGCTGATCTTGTTTGTCGTGTGTATAAAGTGTCGTCCAAGGTTAGCCTATGCAGGCCGCAGTTAAAAATAGATTTTCAATCATCAAACTTCTCCTGTGCTTGTCACTTGTAATAAAATGAGCCGTGCTCTGGAGAAAAAAAAACGGGCTTAATACATGTGCGTAAAGTGTCGTCGCCGATTAGCCTGTGCAGTCCGCAGAAAAACGTGATCATCTCGAAAAGGAGACTTCATTTAAACGAAAAATACCATCAAGTGGAAAGTGTCGTCCCTGATGAGCTTGTGTGGACTGCACAGGCTAATCAGGGACGACACTTTACGCACATGCCTTAAGCCCTGTTTTATCTGAGCGAGACACATTAACATGGAAATGTTAATGCATTCAGATAAGAACATAACCTAAAAGCGTGTGTATAACACGTAACATTAAAACGTAGATTATGATGTCGCTGATCCACTTAGAATGCTTTTATTAAGATACATATCATAAATAAACGGCATTCCATTGGTTACCGGTGTCACCAATGACAATCATACTAAGCTATGTACATTGCGTTGTAATATAATGTTTTTTTAATAGCTGTTTGGTTGGTTTTGCTTGGGTAACTTTCCCTTTGGCAACAATTTGACAAATACATTTAATATAGTAATCTTATTGGCACGCTTGCGTGCGTTTTAATGGCTAAAATATGCGAGAAAGTAGAATTATGTCTAAATTTAACAAATTGCAATTGTAATAATTTCATCAATAAAAGCGGAATTTTAAAAGGACAATGTCGTATGGGTGTCTTCATTGGAATGAACTTCCAAAATTTAAATACACTTTGCCAAAAGAAAATGTAGTAAAACACTGATAAGAGTCA